>NC_084738.1:39799563-39834563 GCF_033978785.1 Entelurus aequoreus | reverse complement strand
GAAAAAGCCTTTGCTTTGAGAAAAGGCTCTCCTATTGGCAGCCCTTTTATACCTCTGTATATGATATGTGCAGACACAGCTCAGAACACTCACACGTGTGGCCAAGCCTCAATAAAGAGAGGGGGGAAAAGATGTCTTCCTCTGGGAAGCATTGACATGATTTGCGGGGATTGACTGCAGTCCCCCTAGCTTTGGGAGTACACCACTTTGCGATGCGACTACCTTAGGGTAACTGAAGACCGCACATGCAATCGATAAAATGCATGAAAAAAACATGTAAAGGCCGATTAGGAATGCTCTTTAAGCTGCCGCAATTTATATGTAATTGCACATTAATGTTTAAACTGTGGTTTAAGTGTTGCTATCAGGGTTAAGAAGAACCATTTCATTTCCCTGTAACTTGATACCATATAATGAGTCAGATATGTCCAAAATGTGGTCAATTTGTGGCCCGCGGCTAATTTTTTGGGGCTTAGTGGATTATTCTAAGCATGAAATTATATAAACATATCAGAGCTTTACGATTATGTTCATCTAAAAGAGCACAAATCAGTGCTTAACAATTGTATTACACCCACACCTAATGCAAGGGTTATCCCTCTACTGCCGTAAATAACACTCATCTACAGAACATCCTATGTTTAACCATTCCAACACCAAAACATTAACCTATTGAGAAACATTCACATAATTTCACATTTCTAAATCAATTGATATTGTTACAACATCAACATGTTCACCTCATTCAGGACACAATGGCTATCTATTGACAGATTTCCCAAAATAATAAATATGTTTTGTAATCCAACATTTTCCTACATGGATTTACATTCATATTAATAATGAATAGACATTTGTTCTGTAAGTTTCATATTTGTAATTATTCCAACATGAAAACATTCACTTCATTTTAGTCTTTCAGACTGACCATTCTGTTTCCAAAATTCAAAATTTTCCTTAACCTAAATTCCCTTTGATTTTGAAAATGCTAATTAAAAAAATTTCTCAATCAATTCAAGCCATTCCAACACGAATATTGCATGGTCGCTTGTTATTGGTAACTTTGGATGTCTCATTATGATGTACATTCATACATCAAACCGAGTGGTGGAATGTGTCACATCAGGTCTGAAATTCTATTGTTTCCTTATTTTCTGTATGTGTTTCTTGGCCAGCGCTCTTATTTCTGTTCACTTCCTGTCTGGCTACGCCTCTCTGGCCTGAACGCTGTTTCGCTCACCTGTCCCTGATTGGCAACCTGAGCACATCTGTTCATGGTTGCCAATCAGGCTTTTTTATATGCCAGCCTGCCCTGCAGTCAGGGCAAGAGGATTGTCTTTGTTGCTGTTTGTATGCTAAGCGTTGCAAACTGTTGCTTTACTTTGTTATGCTGCTTAAATATGCTTGTGTGCACATGCCTGTTGCACTGACATTGTGATAATTAAAATCTATTACCTGCACGTCGCCATCTGCCTCCTGCATTTTAGAGGTCACAACTAATGCAGTGATGTGTTTTTGTGACATAATGGTTCACACAATTTACCGTTCAAATCTCATCACAGTTTGTGGTCATGGTTTTTAGTTTGGTTCAGTGTACATTGACTATGTTTACACTACGAGCCAAAATGGACCAAATCAGATTTAAAAAAAAAAAAAAAATTTCCAGCTGATTGTTTAGATTACAAGTAAAATGTGATCTTTATCAGACTCCAACACGCATAGGCCCCAATGTGGCCTCGACATCACTTGCATGTGCGAAAAAATGAAAACAAAGGAAGTTGGCCGGAATCCATAAATGAACAAGAAGACGCTACTACTACTACAGTGCTTTGCAAAAAAAATAGTTGCCAAACCTTCTGAGGAGAAATATAATCTTAAAGAAAGATGTAACTTAATATATCTGTATGCACGAACAACACTTAAGACCTTTAGCATATCAGTATGTGAAGTTAAACTATGGAATGGATTTAGCAAAGAAGGTAATGTTCAAATAGGATTCAGTTTAAAGAGGCCCAATATGCAAAACCAACTTTTTTTACCTGACGGTACCTGCTTATGTGTATTTGGGATCTGCATAAGTCCCGAAAATTGGAAATCAAACTGTGGAGGCATTGTAGAGATATTTATAAAAAAAATCTTGAAACTTTTAGTTTTTGCTTACATTCCACAAATAACTAAAACAATTTACACTTTGTAAACTGTTCAAACTAAAAAAAAAAAACTGAAATCTGTGGTTGTTTCATACAACATATTCACATAATAGTTTGCTTTGTTGCCTGCTTGAATAGCCCAATGTATTCGCTGCTGTAACACAAAATTTTGAACACAAAATAAAACATTGTGTATTATAAAAATATATTTTCAAAGTAAAGAGCTATGGCTCCATCCTTAAAGGCCTACTGAAACCCACTACTACCGACCACGCAGTCTGATAGTTTATATATCAATGATGAAATCTTAACATTGCAACACATGCCAATACGGCCGGGTTAACTTATAAAGTGCAATTTTAAATTTCCTGCTAAACTTCCGGTTGAAAACACCTACTCAGTGGCCTAGTGGTTAAAGTGTCCGCCCTGAGATCGGTAGGTTGTGAGTTCAAACCCCGGCCGAGTCGTACCAAAGACTATAAAAAAATGGGACCCATTACCTCCCTGCTTGGCATTCAGCATCAAGGGTTGTAATTGGGGGTTAAATCACCAAAATGATTCCTGGGCGCGGCACCGCTGCTGCCCACTGCTCCCCTCACCTCCCAGGGGGTGAACAAGGGGATGGGTCAAATGCAGAGGACAAATTTCACCACACCTAGTGTGTGTGACAATCATTGGTACTTTAACTTTTTTAACTTTAACTATGTATGATGACGTATGCGCGTGACGTCAATCGTTGAAACGGAAGTATTCGGACACCATTGTATCCAATACAAAAAGCTCTGTTTTCATCGCAAAATTCCACAGTATTCTGGACATCTGTGTTGGTGAATCTTTTGCAATTTGTTTAATGAACAATGAAGACTGCAAAGAAGAAAGCTGTAGGTGGGATCGGTGTATTAGCGGCTGGCTGCAGCAACACAACCAGGAGGACTTTGACTTGGATAGCAGACGCGCTATCCGACGCTTGCCGCCGACCGCATCGATGATCGGGTGAAGTCCTTCGTCGCTCCGTCGATCGCTGGAACACAGGTGAGCACGGGTGTTGATGAGCAGATGAGGGCTGGCTGGCGTAGGTGGATAGCTAATGTTTTTAGCATAGCTCTGTGAGGTCCCGTAGCTAAGTTAGCTTCAATGGCGTCGTTAGCAACAGCATTGTTAAGCTTCGCCAGGCTGGAAAGCATTAACTGTGTAGTTACAGGTCCATGGTTTAATAGTATTGTTGATTTTCTGTCTATCCTTCCAGTCAGGGGTTTATTTCTTTTGTTTCTATCTGCAGTTAAGCCCGATGCCATCACGTTACCTCCGTAGCTAAAGTGCTTCGCCAATGTATTGTCGTGGAGATAAAAGTCACTGTGAATGTCCATTTCGCGTTCTCGACTCTCATTTTCAAGAGGATATAGTATCCGAGGTGGTTTAAAATACAAATCCGTAATCCACAATAGAAAAAGGAGAAAGTGTGGAATCCAATGAGCCCTTGTACCTAAGTTACGGTCAGAGCGAAAAAAGATACGTCCTGCACTGCACTCTAGTCCTTCACTCTCACGTTCCTCATTCACAAATCTTTCATCCTCGCTCAAATTAATGGGGCAATCATCGCTTTCTCGGTCCAAATCGCTCTCGCATGTGTGTCCTGGACGCCGAGATGTGCGGTCGCACTTTCTTTCGCTCCCGATCGGGAATTCAAACAACTGCTCGGATTATCCCACACTTCCTCCTTTTTCTACTGTGGATCACGGATTTATATTTTAAACCTCCTCGGATACTTTACCCTCTTGAAAATGAGAGTCAAGAACGCAAAATGGACATACACAGTGACTTTTATCTCCACGACAATACATCAGCGAAGCACCTTGGCTTTGGAGCTAACGTGTTAGCATCATGCTTGACTGCACATCGAGGCAGAATAAACATGCCCCTTACTGGAAGGATAGACAGAAAGTCAATAATACTACTATTACTTCTACTATCAGGAGACACTGAACTCAACCCTGGACCTGCAACAACACGGATAATGTTGTCCCGACTGGCGAAGACTAGCAATGCTACTGCTAGCGTCGCCATCGAAGCTAACTCGGCTACCGGCTCATCTGAGCTCAAGCTCACCTGTGCTCCAGCGATCGGCGGCTCGGCGAAGGACTTCGCCTCGTTCATCGAAACGGTCGGAGGCTCGGCGGCGGCGGTGGAGGACGACCCAGTCATCGGAGAAGGCAACGACTCAGCGGCGGTGAACGACGCGGCAGCTGCGGTGGAGGACGACCCAGTCATCGGAGAAGGCAGCGACTCAGCGGCGGTGAACGACGCGGCGGCTGCGGTGGACGGCGACCCAGACATCGGTGATTGCGGGGAACTGCACGAGATGGCGGGGGTTCACGCGGCCTCTCCCCGGTCCCAGACGGTCGAGGACGCGGCATACACAGGATTTAGAGGCGCCTTTACACAAACATTTTCATTGTTCTCTTCCTCTTTGTCTTCAAAAAAGCCCGCCAAAAGGAAATCCACCCCCACCCCCACCCCCAGCAACCCTAACTGGCCTCCCCCTCAACCCCTCTCCAACTCCGCTCCTCCCCCTCCCTCCCCGTTCACCTGGAGGACGATCAATATGCCTCTCTCTCTCTCTCCTTGCTCTCCAACTTCAACAGCAATAATAACCAACAATTTTTCTGGTCAGTACCACAACACAGCGGACTCTGATGCTCTTTTTGATTCCAGTGGACTACACATCATCCACCTTAATGTGAACAGCCTCTCTGGAGCTAAACTTGACCAAATCAGAGAAATGTTCCTCAACACGAAGGTAAAAATCTTGTGTTTCTCTGAAACCAAATTTGATCAAAGTATTTCTTACTCAGAGATAGAAATAGAAAACTTTTCGGTTATCAGAAAGGATAGGAATAAACACGGTGGGGGCATTTGTATGTATATTCACCAGGATATTAAATACATAACTCGCACTGATCTTAACCACAATGACCTGGAATCTGTGTGGGCGGAAATCAAATTTAAAAACGCTAAGCCGGTACTAATAGGGACTGTTTATAGACCCCCTAATCAGAGTGATTTCTATGGGGCTTTGGAAGAATGCTTGGCAGGGACAGACAACGTGGAGAAAATTATAACTGGGGATCTGAACACAGATATTCAACGCAAAGATGCGCCTGTCTTCAGATCCTTCAGCAAGTTTTGTAATCTGCATGGTCTTTCCCAGCTAATAACGCTACCTACAAGGGTGTGTGATTCCACCCAATCAACCATAGATCTCATTCTCACTTCAGACCGGCCTAAAATAAAAAAATAGTGGGGTCATGATCTGTGGTCTTAGCGACCACTATCTAACCTTCTGCACCCGCAACATAGCTAAACCTAAAGCCAATGGCCACATAACATCCCAATCCAGATCCCTCAAAAAATACTCCAATGACAATTTCAATTTAAAATTAGATGAGTGGGACTGGTCCCCTGTGCTCGCGAGCAACCTGGTCGATGTTGCTTGGGATCGCTTCAAAACGGCGTTCCTAAAGATACTAAATGACATGGCTCCCGTGAAAACAGTCAGGATCAGAGCCCGCTCGGAACCATGGATGAATCCGGACCTATTAGCTGCCATAAAAGACAGAGACAGGAAATACTCTGAATACCAAAAATGTAAAACAGAAGTAGATAAACAACCCAATAATATCAACCTCAAATTACTCCTTTCAACTCTCAAAAAGCAATGCAATAAATTAAGAAATAAGTCAACCAACCTGACTAAATCCTTTAAAAAAAATTACATTAACGACAAAATAGAGGAAAACACAAATAAGCCACGTGAGCTCTGGAAAATTCTCAACAACCAGCTTCCTGGTTGCAGCCAGAAACTTAAAACAAGACTCACCAACATCAGCATCAAGGAGGGTGACTCCCTCATTACAGACAAAATGGAGGTAGCTAGCAGACTTAACATCTTTTTCACCAGTATAGCCGCAACTCTTGTCAACAAGCTGTCCCACCACTCTGGTCGCTTTGGTGTTGAACACATTAAAGCCTTCTACAGAAAGCTAGGAGTATCCAACGATGATTTCAAATTAGAAATTGTCACAGCTGACGAGGTGTTTAAAAAATTGAGCGCGCTCCACCCTAACAAGGCCACCGGCCTTGATAATATTCCCTCCAGATTCCTCAGGGACTCTGCCTCCATCATTGCCCCGATCATCACACACATAATAAACCTATCAATTACACAAGGCCAAGTACCAAAAGATTTTAAGATAGCAAGAGTAACTCCCCTCTTTAAAAAAGGAAGCAAATTGGAACCTGGCAACTACCGACCTGTTTCTATTCTCAGTTCCATTTCGAAAGTAATGGAAAAAATAGTTTATGAACAGGTCGATAGTTACCTTGCCACTAATAAACTCATGTACAAATTCCAATCCGGCTTCAGAACTAACCACTCCACTGACACATGCCTTCTCTATCTGACCGACCACATCAAACATGAGGTGGACGCGGGCAAATACTGCGGCATGGTCATGCTGGACCTTCAGAAGGCCTTTGACACCGTTAACCACGCTATACTGTTGGATAAGCTCAGAGCAATCGGATTTAACAAAAACTCATGGAGCTGGATGCAATCTTACTTGGAGGGGAGGGAGCAGGTGGTAGAGGTGAACGGCACCGTGTCCCCCCCCCCCCCCTCTCGGTGAGCTGTGGAGTCCCCCAAGGCAGTATATTGGGACCTTTACTGTTCCTAATATACATAAACGACATGTCATCAGCATGCGACTGTGAATTGTTTTTGTTTGCGGATGACTCTGCCCTGCTGGTATCCGGCAAGGACAAGTCACAGGTGGAGAAAATCCTCAGTGCTGAGCTCTGTAGAACTTGCACCTGGCTCGCTGACAACAAGCTATCCATACACTTGGGTAAAACAGAATCCATCCTGTTTGGGTCCCACATCAACCTCAAGAAAGTCAATGACTTCACCATAAAAGTGGGTGACATTGTTACCACCAGAAAGATGAGGTCACCTACCTAGGTTCCATTCTAGAGGCTAACCTTTCCTGTGATAAAATGGCAACCAAGGTAATCAAAAAGGTTAACCAACGAGCGAGATTTCTCTACAGAATCTCCTCTCTGGTCAACAAAAGCACCTTGAGGATTCTGGCGGGAACTCTTGTTCAACCCTTTTTCGATTACGCATGCACCTCCTGGTACCCTAGCACCTCCAAAACCCTCAAATCTAAACTCCAAACATCTCAGAACAAGCTAGTCAGGTTACTGCTAGACCTCCACCCCAGATCCCACCTCACTCCTACCCACTTCTCTAAAGTGGGCTGGCTCAAGGTGGAGGACAAAGTTAAACAACTTGCACTGAGCCTAGTCTATAAAATCCGCTACACCTCCCTGATACCGAAGTACATGTCAAACTACTTCCTTGACCGCCATAACCACAACACCAGGGGGAGCTCCACTAACCACGTTAAACCCAGATTCCGAACTAACAAAGGTCTTAACTCATTCTCTTTCTATGTGGAATGCGCTCCCAACAGGTATAAAAGAAAGGGCATCTCTATCCTCTTTCAAAACCGCAATAAAAGTTTACCTCCAGGCAGCTACAACCCTAAACTAACACCCTCCCCAGATTGCTAATAATCAAATGTAAACAATCAAATGCAGATACTTTTTCTTATGCCTTCTGATCTCTCTCTCTCTCTCTCTCTCTCTCTCTCTCTCTCTCTCTCTCTCTCTCTCTCTCTCTCTCTCTCTCTCTCTCTCTCTCTCTCTCTCTCTCTCTCTCTCTCTATGTCCACTACTTGATGTCCATATCCTACCGCCCCCCCCCCCCCTGATTGTAAATAATGTAAATAATTCATTGTGATTATCTTGTGTGATGACTGTATTATGATTATAGTATATATGATAGTATATATCTGCATCATGAATCAATTTAAGTGGACCCCGACTTAAACAAGTTGAAAAACTTATTCGGGTGTTACCATTTAGTGGTCAATTGTACGGAATATGTACTTCACTGTGCAACCTACTAATAAAAGTCTCAATCAATCAATCAAAAACGCTGCTGGTGTAAACAATGGGGAAATGTGAGGAGCCTTTCAACCTGCAACGTCACGGTACTTCCGGTACAGGCAAGGCTTTTTTTTTATCAGCGACCAAAAGCTGCAAACTTTATCGTCAATGTTCTCTACTAAATCCTTTCAGCAAAAATATGGCAATATCGCGAAATGATCAAGTATGACACATAGAATGGATCTGCTATCCCCGTTTAAATAAAAACATTTCATTTCAGTAGGCCTTTAAGCTGCCATTACACAAAAAAACAAGACTTTCGCAACCGTTTCAGTATAATGTGACCCTAAAGGACAATCTCAATAAACATTCTTATACTTAGTGCCATTAACTGCCAACCTGCAGAGAAATAACATTAGCGACGAATGCAACATATGTTGGTTTGTTTGTATGTTACCTCTAAACTATGGTATGTTTTGTTGGAGTGGGAATAGTTGGGTGATGGAGGCTGCTGCTGGTAGTTATGGGAGGAAGTAGGAGGATGCTGATATAATGTAGTTGGTTGGTTGTAATGCATGAACGACGACCGCTCTTGGAGGTAGGGCTTGTGTGCTTGTTGCTGGGGGATAGGGAGCCGAGCTCCCGTCATCACTTCTAGAGCACAAGCATGGCGCTCTGCTGCCTCTGTAGCCCTCTCAAAACAGTGCACTGCCTGTTTCAGCACATCAGAAATCGTGCTTAGGGCAGCCTGATCTTGCTCCCTCATCATGCTCATGTGCACAGATGAAGTTAAGACTCTACGCATCTTTGGTCGTCCCCATGCCTCTATAAATGTGATATTTCCAAATTTTTCTATGATTATTTTTGAAAGCATCTTCTTTTAATCAATTTTCACAATTAGAGGTACATAAACCTTTTGCACAAAGACAGACAGACGCATTGCAATTTGTTATGTCTACTGTGGAGAATGCATGTACTTTTAAGTGTTTGGAGTAGAAAAGGTGAGGCCTTTAAGCCCAGGAACACCATGCCTACCGTCAAGCATGGTGGTGGTAGTATTATGCTCTGGGCCTATTTTGCTGCCCATGGAAGTGGTGCTTTAAATGGGACAATGAAAAAGGAGGATCACCTCCAAATTCTTCAGCACAACCTAAAATCATCAGCCCGTAGGTTAAGTCTTGGGCGCAGGACAATGACCCCAAACACACATTAAATGTGGTAAAGGAATGGCTAAATCAGGCTAGAATTAAGGTTTTAGAATGGCTTTCCCCAAGTGCTGACTTATATGTGTGGACAATGCTGAAGAAACAAGTCCATGTCAGAAAACCAACAAATTTAGCTGAACTGCACCAATTTTGTCAAAAGGAGTAGTCAAAAATTCAACAAGAAGCTTGCCAGAAGCTTGTAGATGGCTACCAAAAGCGCCTTATTACAGTGAAACTTGCCAAGGGACATGTAACCAAATATTAACATTGCTGTATGTATACTATTGACCCAGCAGATTTGATCACTGTGGAGGGGGGCGTGGTCTGCGGGCCTGCTGCAGAGCGGGTTGTGTATGACCGGCCTCGGAGCACAGCTGGCAGGTGATTGGATTACCCAGCTGGGGCTGATCATCCAATCACCTGCCATGCTTATCAGCAGCAGCCGGGGCCGAGTCACACTGTTGGAGTTGGAGCGAGAGAGAGACACGCTGGAGAGCAGAGCGAGACACATGCTGGAGAGCACAGCAGAGCAACAGGAGAAACTGGGACTGAAAAGTCGAGTGAGATTGCTGAAGCGTGGACGCAATAAACATTGTTGAATCCTGAATACCGGGCTCTCGTGCAAGTGTGTGGTGATCAGAAGAACCCACTAGAGGGCAACCTCTACATTTTGGCGCCCAACAAACCTGATCACCAGAAAATATGTCTACCTCCGACCCCCTGGCAGCGTTGGGGGGGACTTTTGCGGAGGTGACGGCAACCAGCCAGCAGCAAGGTGAGGCGCTCCGACTCCAACTGGCCCAACAGACCCAGATCCTGCAGTCTCTGGTGGACCGGGTCAGAGCAGCGGTGCCATCATCAGCGGCGCCGACATCAGCTGCCACGGTCATTCACCGCATGACCGAGACGGAGGACTCCCAGGCATTTCTGTACATTTTTGAGGCTACGGTGGTGGCATGCGCCTGGCCGGAGGAGGAGTGGGTAGTGTGGCTGCTGCCGCTGCTCGCAGGAGAGGCGCAGCGAGCGGCGCTCAGCCTGCCGTCGACTTGCCGCGTGCATTTCCAGGACCTGAGGCGGGCAGTGCTGGACAGGATGGGTTGTTCCGGTGAGGACCACAGACGATGAAAGAGCTGTACAGATTTTCGGGGATCAAATCCATTCGGACCAGTGTCTACCGCCCGCAGAACGGCGGGCTGGTAGAGCGGCTGAATAGGACATTGAAATCCATGATCCGTAAATTTGTGCACAAGGACAAAACAAATTGGGATAAATGGTTGGATCCCCTGTTATTTGCAGTGCGGGAGGTTCCCCAGGCCGCCACGGGGTTTTCCCCCTTTGAGTTATTTTTCGTCAGGAAGCCGCGCGGGGTTCTGGACCTAGTTAAGGAAAGCTGGGAGGAAGGTCCAACCCCCAGCAAAAATTAAATTCAATATGTCATGGACCTGAGAGCAAAACTCCACACATTGGGTCACTTGTCACGTGAGAATTTGCTCCGGGCCCAGGAATGTCAGCAGCGCCTGTATGATAAGGGGACGCAACCCAGGCAATTTTCACCGGGAGATAAAGTGCTTGTATTACTCCCAAAATCCAGCTCCAAATTACTCACCAAGTGGCAAGGGCCCTTTGTGGTCACACGACGAGTGAGTGAGGTTGATTATGAGGTCAGGCGTTCTGACTGGGGCGGAGCAACACAGATTTACCACCTCAACCTCCTGAAAGTATGGAGGGAGGCGGAGCCGGTCTCCATGGTGATGGCGATAGAGGAGAGCGAGGAGCTGGATCCGGAGGTCCCCCGCTCCGCCCACACCCCCACCCCTCTCCTCTGTGATAATCAGCTCACGCCATCCCAGAGAGCGGATGTCGCCAGGTTGCAGCAGCGCTTTGCTGATGTGTTCTCCCCCCGGCCAGGCCGCACAAACCTCTTTCAGCATCACATAGAGACCAGCCCGGGCGTGACGGTGCTGTCTCGGCTCTATAGGCTACCCGAACACAAGCGCAAAGTGGTTCGGGAGGAATTAAAATCTATGCTGGAGTTAGGAGTAATAGAAGAGTCACACAGTGCTTGGTCCAGCCCCATAGTTCTGGTGGGAAGAAAGATGGGTCTGTGCGGTTCTGTGTGGATTACCGCAAGGTAAACGAAGTGTCATGTTTCGATGCCTACCCCGGGTCCACAAGCTACTCGATTGGCTGGGCACTGCTCATTTTTTCACGACACTTGATTTGACCAAATGTTACTGGCAGATTCCCTTGTCTCCAGAGTCTAGGGAAAAAATGGCGTTCTCCACTCCGGAAGGTTTATACCAATTTGTGACACTTCCATTCAGCTTGTTCAGTGCGCCCGTCACATTCCAGCGCCTCATGGACCGGGTGTTGCGTCCCCACACTGCATATGCTGCCGCCTAACTGGATGATGTCATCATCCAGAGTGGCAGCTGGGCGGAGCATATGCAGAGGGTGGGGGCGGTGCTCGAGTCCCTGAGGCGGGCGGGGCTCACCGCCAACCCAGCGAAGTGCGCGGTTGGCCGGAGCGAGGTACAGTATCTGGGGTACCACTTGGGAGAAGGGCAGGTGTGCCCGCAGGTAGATAAAACAGCAGCAATTGCGGCCTGCCCGACTCCCAAGACGAAAAAAGAGGTGAGGCAGTTTTTAGGGCTGGCAGGTTACTACCGGAGGTTCATCCCCCGGTTTGCGTACCACTAACTGACCTCACCCAAAAGGGTGCTCCAGAACTGGTCCAGTGGACGGAGCAGTGCCAACAGGCGTTTGAGAGGGTTAAGAAGGCCCTCTGAGAGGAGCCGGTCCTGCACATGCCTAATTTTTCTCTCCCATTCTGTTTGCAGGCTGACGCGTCGGTCAGAGGGCTGGGAGCTGTTTTGTCCCAGCAGGTGGGCTGACCGCCCCGTGCTGTATATCAGCCGAAAACTCTCAGACCGAGAGGCGAGGTACAGCACGGTGGAGAGGGAGTGCCTCGTCATCCGGTGGGCGGTCTGTGCCCTCCGGTGGGCGGTCTGTGCCCTCCGGTACTACCTGCTGCGACGCTCATTCGGCCTCCGCTCGGACCACAAACCCCTCCAGTGGCTCCACCGCATGAAGGATGCCAACGCGTGGATCAACCATTGGTATCTAGCTGTACAACTCTACAATCAATCAATCAATCAATCAATCAATGTTTATTTATATAGCCCTAAATCACAAGTGTCTCAAAGGGCTGCACAAGCCACAACGACATCCTCGGTTCAGATCCCACATAAGGGCAAGGAAAAACTCAACCCAGTGGGATGTCAATGAGAATGACAATGAGAAACCTTGGAGAGGACCCCCCCCCCCACCCCCCACCCCCCCCTCTAGGGGAGACCGGATGAAATGGACGTCGATTGGGTCTAGCATAATATTGAGAAAGTCCAGTCCATAGTGGATCTAACATAATAGTGAGAGTCCAGTCCATAGTGGGGCCAGCTGGAGACCATCCCGAGCGGAGACGGGTCAGCAGCGCAGAGATGTCCCCAACCGCTGCACAGGCGGGCGGGGACAGCCAGCCCTTCATCCATGGCCACCAGACCTGTGCCCCCCTTCCACAAGGGAGAGGGGTGCAGAGCAGAAAAGAAAAGAAACGGCAGATCAACTGGTCGACTTCAGAGTGATCCACAGGCCTGGGGCGCAGATGGCCGTGGCTGACTTCCCGGCCTGAGTCTGGTGGTGGAGGTATGTGGAGGGGGGCATGGTCTGCGGGCCTGCTGCGGAGCGGGGTGTGTAAGGACCGGCCTCAGAGCACAGCTGTCAGGTGATTGGATTACCCAGCTGGGGCTGATCATCCAATCACCTGCCATGCTTATCAGCAGCAGCCAGGGCCGAGTCACACTGTTGGAGTTGGAGCGAGAGAGAGACACGGTGGAGAGCAGAGCGAGACACATGCTGGAGAGCAGAGCAGAGCAGCAGGAGAGACTGGGACTGAAAAGTCGTGTGAGATTGCTGAAGCGTGGACGCAATAAACATTGTTGAATCCTGAAAACCGGGCTCTAGTGCAAGTGTGTGGTGATCAGAAGAACCCACTAAAGGGCAACCTCTACAGTCACATTTTCAGTAGACCCATAATAAATTCATAAAAGAACCAAACTTCATGAATGTTTTTTGAGACCAACTTAGTGCTCCAATCACTCTATCACAAAAAAATAAGAGTTGTAGAAAGTATTGGAAACTTAAGACAGCCATGACATTATATTCTTTACAACTGTATGTAAACTTTTGATCGCGACTATAAGCTGACTCCTTTTTGTTTGGGTTTAGACCTCTTCTTACTGATGCTATTGTCGCGTTGTAAGGGCTGGTCTCCTAAAGCTTTAGTAAAAAGTACTATTCTGTCTCGGTGGTCCTTCTTACTCAACATATATGTCATCCAAAAGAACTTGGGATCGACCAGTGTGTTTTATTCCCTGAGAGGAAGACTGGTCGCACACAACACTACCAACATGTAAAAAAGTAGGTGTAACGGTAGTTTTGTCTGATTTGATTTCTGATCCAACACTAATTTTACCGCCCAGCCACACAATATTATGTGACTTTAGAAGACAGCAAATTCTTGACCTACCTTCCGAATCTGTGGAAGTCTCCCGAATCGGTTCCCTGTCGTCTGCCTCAGCATCGAACGTTAATCATACATAAAATGCGTAAGTTATTTTATAGCACAAACATTACATTATCATCCAAATAAGGCTAACAACCGACAATAACGTTAACTAGATTGTGATGAGGTTTCTCTATAATAAAATAAAAACAGAAGTTAGAGACGCGGTAGAAAATGGATGGATTGAAGTTAATATTCTACGTTGTTATGGGATAACATAACCACAAGTGACAAATTTACTCTAAAATACTGGTAGCTGTGGTTGCCAGGAATTCACCGTAAAAAAAATTAAGTCACGATGTATAGGACATTACAGTATGTTGATGTTTAATCTGTTAATTTTACAGTTCTTAACCGTTTTTGCTTACGATAAATTACTATGAAAAAAACTGATATATTGTTTACCTTTAAAAAACAAAAATATGAAATTCACAGTAAAATACTGACAGCTGTGGTTGCCAGGAATTTACCATAAGAAACAGTCACAATGTATGAAACATTACAAGTGTTAAGGTGAGGTCTGTTAATTTGACAATGGTTTCTGCTTACAATAAAAATTCCATGATAAACACAGATGTTGTTAACCTTTTCACAGTAATTTAGTCTAAAAATAATAAAATAATAACAGTAATCGACAGTAATTTGCTTTCTAAATAATTCTATATAAACTCGTTTACAGTAATTAAGATTAAAAATAACATACTGTAAATATCATCCGTGAAACATAGTACTACTGCACAGTAGATTGTTTTTATTGCAACATTCACCTTAACAATAAATTACTGGCACTTGTGGTTTTAATGTAAAAAATAAGGCAAAATGAGAAATTACATGAGAAATAACAGGTGGGTCATAGATTTTACAATCACTTACTAAATATAGTAGATTATAAAGGAAATAACCAAGTCAAAATAAACAGCTTTTAAATTTCCATTATGTCTGAGAACAGTTTGAACTGATCAAATAACCCGTCGGGTATACCCAAAAAGCAGAGGTGAGGGGGGAAAAAAAACAGCAGGTGCCCGTCTGTGAAGGACCATTAATGGTGGAGAGAATTATAAATCCTGAAAAAATTGACCACTTGTCCAGAAATGGTTGAAAGGGCACTCAACATGGGAAAAAAAAAACAATAGACCATTTCCCACTGCAGGAACTTTTTCAGGAATGTCTACACTAAATAAAGTTCCCCCTGTGTTTCCACCAAAAACTACCAAGATATATTTAGTTCTTGTAGGAACATTTCAGAGTTCCTCCTACCTAGGTGGGATTTTTCCAAGGGACCAGGAACCTTTTCGGGAGTGGACTGTGCTGTCGAACACTGATTGGTTGAACACAGTTGGGGGCGTTCCTAACACTTATCTTTCAAACACACGACAGCCATTGGAATATACGCGGCGACTTGTTTTTTTAAATTCCTTGTGTATTTCTATTACAACAAACTTGGCAACAGAGAGAAAGAAGAACGGAACTTTACAAATGCAGGTACTTTTGTGGGGCATCTTTGTGGTGAAGAACGCTGATCAGTGCAACTATCTTGGAATGTTTTTACTCAGCCGTGGTCTTTAAAGTATATGCAGTTTATTGTTGTTTATTATTTGTATACGCTTCATTTCAATACGCAAAGCTACAAGTAGTGGACAGACTCTTTTAAACATATTTAAGGAGGAGTATGAAGCCAGACTCGAAGCGGCGACCTCAAATGCGTACTACCCTGACTTTGTGAATGTGGAAAAAGAGAGGCAGCACATCAAATATTAACTGTTTAATTTATTACATGTTATAAAAGTAGTCAGTGACACTCCATTTGTGCAGTTATTAGCCTCAACCTGAGTGAACGCAATGCTAATGCTAACAAGCTAACGCTAAAGCCGATGTGTTTGTATTGTTGGCTTGGAATAAACACTGACATTTACTATTTATAAATTGTTATTTACAGATAAACACTAATATGTGTTCATATATTGTTCTTTACAGTTTGAATGAACCAAAGGGAATCGCCTGACGACTTTCTGACTGTTAGACATTGCGGACAAAAGCCTGACTTTTTATAAACAATTTGGTACACTTTATTTCATAAATCATTGTGATTTGTATATGATTGCTTTGTATTTCAATTACTTACTTTTTAGTGAAATAACTGACCTAATATTGTCTGTTTATTTACATGGTATCAGTGTAGAAATATAGTAAACCACTCCTCCATACGTCATCAGCCTGATTTGTATAAACTACCATGAACTGTGAAATGAGGTGGAAAGTAAATCAATGTTTGCCATTAGACTCGTTAGGACTATTAAATATTCTTAAACCCCCCTAAATGATTTGGTGTCTTTTTTAATTTTTCTAATTTTTTACAAAAAAATGCAGAAAGATTCATTATAAATATGCAGGAATATGAGTATAAATGAATAATAATATAACCTGTCATTATTCACTATGATTATAAATCATTTGAAGACCCTTTGTCAGCGTTAATTATCCAATGCAGTCCGTTAGTAACGACCGCATTAGTATACTGAAAATCCAGTTTACGTTTTCACTGCTACCTTAGCAAGGTCGAGCCAGACCGTAGCAGCATTGAGGCTACGTTCAGCACATTCACATCACTGCAGGATAGGATGTCCAATTCTGATTTTTTAATTTTTGTCAAACCTGATCTTTTTTTAAATGTGAGTGCAAACAGACCCGAATACAGTCGTGGCGTCATGACGTCGTACGTCCTGCAGTGTTTACAGAGGTAAACTCGGAAGTAAACATGCTTCAATTGTAGTTGTCTCAGTACTGGCGCATTTGTGACAATGTCAAGGATTCTGGGCAATCAAAGTCCATATTTTCTGAATCGGGGAGAATATTTATGAAAGAAAATGTCTCCCACAGTTTTGGGAACGTTTGCCTCGATGTCTGTGGTGGAACATTGATTGACGTGAGTTCCTAAAACAATATTTTCACCCGTTTCTCTTAATTTGTCAAGTATTTATTTTGTATCTATTTCGGTGAATAATGATGACGCTTATAATACGCGTTATCATTACTCGTCAATATGCGACCGGATCGCGGGAGATTTCACACTGAAGTCGCATCCTAACACTATCTGATTGATTTGTAATATAAAACTCATAATAATGTTGTCTATAATATTGCTGACACAAAAATAACTTCCATACTGTATGAAAAGCAAATCACACTACTACAGGTGTGCTACTTCAACTTAATAGATATAGTTTAATAACCTTTGTGTTATTTTAGAGTAGTGTTTGGGGGGCTCTGAAGACTGAATGCATTGACAGACTCGTAGTCAAAAAGGTGGAGTTCCATGGGTGTGTTTTATCTTAAATGTTATCGTTTTCACCATAAATGGCAGGTTATTGTGATAGTTCACATCACCCATCCCTACTGGCCAGGTGTGACCCGTGGGGCTTGGATTTGACATCTGTGGTCTAAATGCCTTAAATTAACATTACAGTAATAACAGGAAACTAACATTATTGCTTTTCAACCATTTCGATTCAGTGTTTGCTGTGTAATTCTAATACAGTGACAACAAGTTGTCAGCAAAAAAATATTGCAAGTGCAAAAGGTCTGAATCAAAAAGGCTGTGCACAGACAACATATCTTTGGGTGAACACCCAGCTCCTGTTTTCCAGGCAATTAAGTTTTTTTTTTCCAGCAGAACCTCCTCTGTTTTCATGTCAACTCTGTAGTGCTGTGCAAGTTGGTATACACTGCTATCACCTGTGCAACGTTTCCCTGTTTGCAAGTTGCCTGCTAGCTTTTCCACGCAACAACACTTTCCTTATGTGTTTGGACCATCTCATGCTTTCTAAAGATGACTGAAGCTTTCTTACACTTCCACTTTTCAACCATCTAGATGAATGCAGTGTTTGTTGTGTAATTCTAATACAGTAACAAAAGGTTGTGAGCGAAAATATCTTGCAAGTGCCAATTTTTTTTGGCTCGCATCAAGGGACCCCCTGGGGGCTAAGTTCTTCAAACCTAGTGACGCCCCTGCTGTTTGCAATTTCAAAATCAGACAGTTTCCTCTTCAAATTGTTTGATCGAATTCATGAATGTTTTGAATCTCCTTGACAATGTTCTGGGTAATGGAAGACTGTACTAGCAACTGCCTTTGTAATGTCATTTAGAGTAAGGAGACATTTTTGAAAAAAGTATCACTTAAATCCTTAAAGGCCTACTGAAATGAAATTGTCTTATTTAAACGGGGGTAGCAGGTCCATTCTATGTGTCATACTTGATCATTTTGCGATATTGCCATATTTTTGCTGAAAGGATTTAGTAGAGAACATTGACGATAAAGTTCGCAACTTTTGGTCGCTGATAAAAAAGCCTTGCCTGTACCGGAAGTAGAGTGACGTCACAGGTTGTGGAGCGCCTCACATCTGCACATTGTTTACAATCATTCCCACCAGCAGCGAGAGCGATTCGGACCGAGAAAGCGACGATTACCCCATTCATTTGAGCGAGGATGAAAGATTTGTGGATGAGAAGAGTGAGAGTGAAGGATTAGAGTGCAGTGCAGGACGCCAGGATGTATCTTTTTTCGCTCTGACCGTAACTTAGGTACAAGGGCTCATTGGATTCCACACTTTCTCCTTTTTCTATTGTGGATCACGGATTTGTATTTTAAACTACCTCAGATACTATATCCTCTTGAAAATGAGAGTCGAGAACGCGAAATGGACATTCACAGTGACTTTTATCTCCACGACAATACATCGGCGAAGCACTTTAACTTCCGAGCTAACGTGATAGCATCGTGCTTAACTGCGGATAGAAACAGAAGAAACATGCCCCTGACTGGAAGGATAGACCGAAGATCAACAATACTACTATTACTTCTACTCTCAGGAGACACTGAACTAAACCCTGGACCTGTAACCACACGGTTAATGCTGTCCCGCCTGACGAAGCCTAGCAATGTTGTTGCTAACGACGCCATTGAAGCTAACTTAGCTACGGGACCTCAACAGAGCTATGCTAAAAACATTAGCTCTCCACCTATGCCAGCCGTCATCTGCTCATCACCACCCGTGCTCACCTGCGTTCCAGCGATCGACGGAGCGACGGAGGACTTCACCACGATCATCGGTGCGGTCTTCATTGTTCATTAAACAAATTGCAAAAGATTCACCAACACATATGTTCAGAATACTGTGTAATTTTGCGATGAAAACAGACGACTTAAGCTGGCCACCGTGCTGTTCCAAAATGTCTGCTACAATCCGTGACGTCACGCGCAAACATCATCATACCGAGACGTTTTCAGCCGGATATTTCCCGGGAAATTTAAAATTGCACTTTATAAGTTAACCCGGCCGTATTGGCATGTGTTGCAATGTTAAGATTTCATCATTGATATATAAACTATCAGACTGCGTGGTCGTGGTAGTGGGTTTCAGTAAGCCTTTTAATATATCCATGTCACCTTCATCTGTGCCTTCCTCATACACTAAGGGCCAAAGTTATGTGATTCGGGTTGAATTAATGGTTTTGACTGGGGACATTCTTTGTATAAGTCATTGATATTAGTATCTGCAAAATTCTTGGGTTTCCATGACATGTGGGAAGTATTTCAAAGTATTTGTACAACCTTTTACTGGACAACTCACAACATGGCCTTCCACAATATGTTCCTTCAAGTGAGCTATTAAAAAAGAGTCTTGAATGCTTCGTTTCTATTAAATAGCTGCGTGCAACCAGTTCTAGCACGCTTAACACAAAGTGTGGTTTCGATGCCTTTTGCCATGACGCACATATGCATAACCCCTCTATGTCTAAAAACTACTTTCCACAAAAATACCAGAAAACATGTTGTTAGTCAAAAGTTAACTAGGCTAATGCTTTAACACAACCCCTTATATATGTGTGTGTGTGTATATATACAATATATATATATATATATATATATATATATATATATATATATATATATATATATATATATATATATATATATATATATATATATATATATATATATATTCATTGTTTTGCACCCCAAGTAATTGTGGTTATATAAAGTACTGCTTACCCAAAAGCACTGCCGCTGTGTAATGTTACAATTCTTAATGCCAAAAAAGCAAGAAGAAGGCACTCAGAAGTACAGTAAGGTTCCACTTTTCCAAATTGCACTAGTTTTATGCTATTTGTTTTATTAGGTATGCCATATACATGTTACCAGGTAGCATTGGCGATTGTATATGGCGATTTCAACACCTCAAATTTGGTAATCAAAACTACAACTAAGATGCAAAATACAATCAAACAGCTGGTGTGTAATAAGTACAACACTTACAGTATAAACACTTGTATGGCTCAACAAAAGACAAGATTGGAACTTTCTGGCTTAGGCCACACACCATGGTCTATATACTGCTACTGCAATCTAATAGTTTGGAATTGCACCTGCATGCTAACTGCAGCTGTCATTATCAGCTCAGCATTTGATAATAAAATATTTAACATTAAACAAATAATGTTTACTAACACAGGAACACACACAAAAGTAACAACAATTGGTATGGGTACCAGTATCCATTTCCAGGTACCGGGAATGTTCACAGTAAAGGTTCAAATGTGAAAGTACCCATTCATCAATCAATCAAAGTTTATTTATATATCCCTTAATCACAAGTGTCTCAAAGGGCTGCACAAGCCACAACGACATCCCACATCAGGGCAAGAAAAAACTCAACCCAATGGGATACAATGAGAAACCTTGGAGGGTACACATGTACATGTACAGTATATCACTAAAAAGCACAGAACCTCTAGTTTTAGAAACCAATATCAATAGTCCAATACTTATGGTGGTGTCAAAATAGGATTGTAAATTATGTTGCTAGCAAACTTTTGGTGTTAAAGGGTTTAAATACAGTAATTTAGGAAAGTTTAGCGGGCCGTAGTTTGCCAATGCCTGCATTACAGTGTGCTGGGGCCAGGTTCCTGACAAGAACTCTGACTAGATACCCAACTAACGAGGCAGTAAAGGAAGTGATGACAGCATGTTGGCAGGTGTTATTACTCCAGCCTTTATGCACTATTCATCCTGAGGACGCAGCTGGCAAAAAGCTTATAGAAACCTCGACTGGGTGAAGACACTTAAGCAGCACTCGGTTGTGTTTGGCACGAGTGCACCATACAGAACCGAGAGTGAATGTGTCACTGTCAGTCATTTTTATCAGCTTTGGTTTAAAGCTGCAAACAAGAAGTGCCTCTTCATCTTGTCCCTTTCGAGATGGCGTCCTTTTCCATGTCAGGAAAGCCGTGTGTGTTTTCACTCTCCTCCTGCTTGCTCAAAGCCGTCGGCTTTAACTTGTACCCCGGTGGGCAAAAAACAAAGCGTTATCAGAAATTCTTGACAAAGCACTTTATGGCGAGGACTCAGCAGCCTGCATACTTAACTCAAGGGGGCAGTTTGTGTTAAAAGCTCTCCTACTGGCCAGAGCTATTTCTGCAATTTGGGAATCACAGTTTTCAAAAGAAATTGGGTCATGGTTATGGCAGAACATGGCATGTATAAAGGATCGGCCCCTGAAGAAAGAGCAAAAGTAGTCGAGAACAATAAAGGCCAGCTCAGATGAAGCTGACTTTATTTGTTTGTCAGTACTATAACAGCAAAGTGTTCTCCTATCTCTCGCCTCCTCTCATTCAGGTGAATTATCTCAGGGCAGCACTTGGCTACTTGACTTAACTCCTGTGACAGCATTTTATTTGCTAACTGCTCTCTCTACCCTATGTCACAAAACTCCAGCAAAATCTCACAAAAACTAAGAATTTTTCAGGATTTTGCACATAAATAGAAAATAACCTATAATACTAATATTGACCTTATCGTATGTAATTGTGAAAAACATGGACACTTCTGTTAACCACTAATGGTAACAAGTGGTGCTCTTGTTATAGTGTTTGATTAGAAACTATTACTTTGAGCTAGTTGTAAAGAGACCCAATAATAATAATCAATCAATCAACATTTATTTATATACCGTATTTTTCGGACTATAAGGCGCACTTAAAATCCTTTCATTTTCTCAAAAATCGACATTGCGCCTAATAACCCGGTGCGCCTAATGTACAGAATAATTCTGGTTGTGCTTACCGACCTCCAAGCAATTTTATTTGGTACATGGTGTAATGATAAGTGTGACCAGTAGATGGTAGTCACACATAATAGATACGTACGGACTGCAATACGACGCCAGTAAACAAATGTTCCATTGAAAATAAAGAACATTACACACGGCACTCATAAATCTGTCAAAATGTTGATGGATTGTCGGCCCATTACGGCTACCATAGTCAAAGATACAAGTATTGCTATGGTGAGTGTACAATGACCGCAAAATGGCACCCATTAGCAGACATATCTGGCGTTTTGTTTCACAACATTATGCAAAACCAACTGTTCTTATCTTCTGGTACCTGCTGATGTGTATATGATATCTGCGTAAATCCTGAAAATTTGCGCACGTCCGCCACTGTAGTCCGTGCGAATGTCGTAGTCGATAAGCTTCTTCTTTTTCACTATCTTCTTTTTATGAGGCATTCATCCTCCGCTGTTGCCATTTCTAATGTAAAGTATCATTAAGTTCTAACTTATATCTCGCTATGGAAGCGCTAAAAACTACCAGTGTAGAGAGTTTACATAATTCACCCACAGAACTTCAGTTATTAGAGAGATCTGGGCGGACGTTTTTTCACGGGACACATTTCTGGCCTTGTTGTTGCACTAGTGAGCCACGGATGATAAGATGCTGCTCCGTTATTGAATTAAGTAAAGTCTAAATGTCATTAAAACAGTTAGTTCCATCCACTTCTTCAATTCCTGTCCTTGCAAAGATGACGGGGAGAAGACGCTGCCGAAGGTGAGCCACATAAATAAGACCGCCCACAAAACGGCACATCCTGAAGCGACTGTCAGAAAACAATTTGAAGATGATCTGTAAAACATCATCTATGCAACATTTTGACCAAGGAACCACCATTACATGTTATGTACACCACAAGGAAATGTTTTTAAATTTGAAAAAAATCATAATATGACCACTTTAATGCGCCTTATAATCCGGTACGTCTTTTGTATGAAAAAAGACCTGAATAGACCCGCTCATTGGCAGTGCGCCTTATGAGCCGTTGCGCCCTATTGTCCAGAAAATACGGTAGCCATTAATCACAAATGCCTCAAAGGGCTTCACAAACCGGGGACCGCAGATGAGCTCACTAATAATAATAATGTTATTTGTTAGCACCTTTCATAATACCCAATGACACCTTACAGCAGGGGTGGGCAATTAATTTTTACCGGGGGCCGCATGAGCAACCCGAGCACTGCTGGAGGGCCATATCGACAATATTTCAATTAAATTTTGCTCAATATTATTTTTGATATATACCGTAAGATAAATAATAATAATAATAACAATAATAATAATAATAATTAATAATAATAATACTTTCATTTAACCTACCTTAACTTTATACCAAAAGCACTGCTTTGGAAATAATTTGTACCCCTTTCAGAGATCACATTTAGTTCCCCTTAAACATCCTCATGTTGCACAATGAAATGTAAGCATAGGATGAAGTGTGCATTCCTGTAACTTTCTCTAGTAACAGCATTCCATGACTAATATAAATAAACTAACATTAATAATAAATGACAGTAGAATAAGCACACGTATGACTGAGGAGTCATAGTGTAACTTTGTGTGGTGTTTGAGTTGTCCGACTTTTTGTGTGGCCATAAACGCACCAGTGGTTTAGTGGTATGCGTCTTGGTGACAGATGACAAGTTGGTTTTGGCCTGGTTTGTACGGCAGAAAATGACTAGTTTTTCGAGATAGAAGTGTTTTACTCATGTTTTTGGTGTGGTTATGGCCGAATACAAACAGTTTTGCTCAATAAAGTGATCGATATAATTCCTGGCCTCGAAGCATCTCGATAGACGTTACAATAATTGAACGGTGTTCAATTGAACGGTGTTGACGAACACTTACTTACGTATTGCGCGCACGACATAGATGTTTTTTCAACTTTATTTTGTAATTTGTGATTGCAGCTCTTCACATTCACTCACAATCACGCACGCACATACGTCCACACGGAAGTAATACAAATAACGCTTTTCAAAACAAAAGCAGCACCGTTGTATTGCACACTCGACATAGATACTTTTTTATTTAAATTTATATTGTAATTTATGATTGGCCTCACGCGGGCCGGACATGGACGCACAAAGGGCTGGATGTGGCCCGCGGGCCGCAGAATGCCCAGGTCTGCCTTACAGGCAAGTAAGTGTTTGAGTTATCTTCTCTTTTTCTGAAATAGTTTTGGTTGAGTGTTTTTATATATTAAGCAAATACCAGACAACACTGATACATCCCAGCAGCCACTAGTACCGTACAGTCTTGCACTTTAAAAAGGCCGCTAATGATTCTCAGCTCCAGTGCTTTCTTCTGTTGGTCATATGGAAATGGAAAAGAAAAACACAGTGAAAATGTCTCAGCAGCCTTTATTCTGCTTGACTTGTTATGATTGCTCACTTAAAATTACTGGGCTGGAGGGTGGTGGGGGACGACAAGTCTCAGGCACTCAAAAAAATGGTAAAAGCTCTTACTTCGTTCAGCTGGTCACTGTGAAGTTGCAGTAATGGCTCCACAAACACAAAGTTGTGAAACTTTTTGGAAGTGCCTTTGTAGACAAATCCACTCAAGACATAACAATGCCCACATGCTTCTACTTCGTCAGCATGAAGGGTTGCCAAACATCCCTTGAAAAACTCAATCGTCCCAAATTTAGAATCAAAAATACATGTTGCGTATTGAGCTGACACGCTGTCCCATATTTTTATTACAGTCTGAATAGAAATATAGCAATAGCTTCTATCGAATACAAACATCTTCACAACAGTCTGCCACAGACTAAGCCAATGGATGCCAGCGTGTCTGATTGTTCACCTGTCAAACTCATTGACAATCGACTTTTCGTCATCTGTTCGTTTTGCCTTGGCTGCTGTCACTCGTCTCAGCTTGGCGGCAGCTATCCATTTATTTGCCTAGTTTCTAGCAATCAGAGTCCAAATGTGACTTTTTACTGCAGCGCCATTTTTTCAAAAACAAAAGGAACATTTGGAGAAGTTTAAATATTGTTTTTGTCTAACTAGTAAGCTCCATATGTTGATGAAGTAAGTGCTAACTTAGTAGTATAGCTAACTCGTTTTTTTTTTTTACAAATGTAATTTTGTAAAACCATAAACATAAACAAAATGTGTCCAGCGTTATGATAGTGACACTACATGAGTCTAACCCAGGGGTGTCAAACGTACGGCCCGAGGGCCGGATCAGGCCCGCAAACAGGTTTTATCCCGCCCGCGCGAAGTATAAAAATGAACCTGAAATTTTTGAAGGAAATAAACAGCTGTTCTAAATGTGTCCACTGGATGTTGCAATAGCAATTATTTGTATCTTTGTAGATGATGCTACATATGTAGAAAATAAACCACATGTTAGTGCGTCAGTCGAGGAAAATGATCAAACAATATAAATAACATCCTGTAATTTGATTTTGATATCATTTTTTTTTTCTTGATAGATTTTGGACGGATGGATTGAAAATTAACACCAACGAGTTGACTGATGAACATTATCACATGATTTATTCAGAAAATATAAATAACCACAAATAAAGATAGAATACTATTAACCGCAACATATAAGTGTAAAATATATATATATATATATATATATATATATATATATATATATATATATATATATATATATATATATATATATATATATATATATATATATATATATATATATATATATATATATTGGGATTTGTACGTTTTCAGAATGTGCTTCTTCTATTTTTAAACAAAGAAAACAATCTGAAGTTGTCTTTATTTTTAAATTATCGTTCTGTGATTTTACCAGTCCGGCCCACTTGGGAGTAGTATTTTCTCAATGTGGCCCCAAATTTAAAATGAGTTTGACACCCCTGATCTAACAGGTAGCTGGTAACAGCCACTCACCAAAGAGTCAAATGATATTTGCTTTACCTTAGCATTTTTTAAGGGTTCAATGGAGACATGATGCTTCTGTTTAAAGACACATGACCACAATATGGTCATGTAGATGGCATGGCGTGGTTAGGAGAGTGACTGTGCCAGCAACCTGAGGGTTCCTGGTTCAATCCCCACCTTCTACCAACCTTGTCACGTCCGTTGTGTCATTGAGCAAGACACTTCACCCTTGCTCCTGATGGGTCGTGGTTAGAGCCTTGCATGGCAGCTCCCGCCATCAGTGTGCGAATGTGTGTGTGAATGTGGAAATAGTGTCAAAGCGCTTTGAGTACCTTGAAGGTAGAAAAGCACTATATATATAACCCATAACTCATAACAATATAGCATAAAGACCACCATTTTTAAATGTGGGTATCTGCTTCATAAATAAAGCCCAATTGAAACGTTGCCAGTCATATTAATAGAACACAAATCTCTCACCTCTCTTTTCTTTTTGTCAAAGTAGCAGTCATAGTGATGAATGTAGGAGACCTGCGCTATCAAACGCAATTCTCATGCTGTCATATCATTTTATGTGGCTTTGGGCCCATATGAAACAATTATTGTGTCTGCAATTTTTGTAACTTCATTAATAATTAAGAAGGAGTGATGTCTCGATTAACTGTATTCTCTGCAGTACACATGCTTTTACAGTATGTTGTTCAGAGCACATATTTGATGGTGGAATGGTGAACATTTTTTTATGTAAATTTAAATTTTTCATTACGAGTACGGATGGCATCATAAAACATGGTAACATGGTTACCAAGCAACTGCTTCTAAGCTTTCCAATCAGCGATGTTGTTGGTTTCAGAGTCAGACACAAACATCATCAAACTCTCTTTGCTTGCACTGCACGTCACTAAGTGTGGAACAACCAATAGTGACTTTGGAACGTATTTAAAGAGTGTAAAAAAAAAATAAGTACCTTTGATCAGAAAGCCTTGCAATTTTATCTCCTGAAGGACGGATCAAGTTCCAACTTCAGTCTGATGTGCTGAATGTGTATATACCATTCAGGTGAGTTTTAGAAGAGAGTCTTTGACTTTGAACAGGGTTCCAATCTGGCTGTCAGTCATACCACTGGAAAGAAAAGATGCTTATGCAAACCATTTTCCACCTACTGTTCCAGTCAGGGGTCTTTTGATATCTCTTTCTAAAAAGAAGTGTCTTTTTTCGGTACAATAGTATTTCCTCTGCAGGGCAATACGGGGGGAAGGGGGGTGAAAGCAACAAATAACACAAAATACAGCATATATTCAATTATTTACAACAAACATTCAGTAAGATATGTACAGTAAGTGTACAGAATGTACAACATATACATAGTTACAAACAACAAGTTACATTACACAGCACTATTTTCACGGCGTATAAAAAAGTACCAATTATTGTCACACACACACTAGATGTGGTGAGATTATCCTCTGCATTTGACCCATCACGCTCACCCCCTGGGAGGTGAGGGGAGCAGTGAGCAGCAGCGGTGGCCGCGCCCGGGAATCATTTTTGGTGATTTAACCCCCAATTCCAACCCTTGATGCTGAGTGCCAAGCAGGGAGGTAATGGGTCCCATTTTTATAGTTTTTGGTATGACTCGGCCAGGGTTTGAACTCACGGCCTACCGATTTCAGGGCAGAGCCAGATAATTTGGCAAAGATGAACTATAATCGGCTCAAGGTGAGCACTGTAAGTGAAATCACAAGCTGATTTTGTGTCTACTTCCCCAATCCACTTCCTCACTTTTCTATCTGTAATCTGTAATGTATTTATTAAACGGCAGGGGCGTCACTAGCTTTTAAGGACAGGGGGGGCTTAGCCCCCAGGAGATGCACAGGATGCGAGCGAACGTAGCGCACGAGCACAAAACTTCACAAACAGCTAACAAAGACTTAGAAACTATTCATTGTTATTATTATTATTTCAGTCGGTTTATTTTCAATCTGTGTTCAGTACAACAACAAACATGGGTTTGCACAGTGACATTTTGTTTACAGCATCAACAAGCATTGGCGTATATATATATATATATCAAATAAAACAAATGGCTTATCGATAAGCCATTTAAAAAAAAAAAAGTTTTAATATTTATTTATATGTATCATTATTCTCCTACTCACCTTTCCAGTAGAGGCCTCTCCCCTCTCACTTTCTGTGCTCCTCTGCCATGACTCCTACAGGTCAATAGGGGTTGTGGAGTGATTATTATTATTATTATCTACTGATGATAGTCATATGTGAATGAGCTCAGCTCCTGTTCTCCTCCATATGTAAAGTGAGAAGCTGATGCTCCAGAAGGAAGTAACCCCAAAGATAGCAAATTGTAAAAAAGAGTGCACATTTAACTTTATAAATAACCAGGACCTTCATGATGCATTTCAGGCTAACTAGCTAACTAAGCAGCAGCATTGTTTTAGAGCGGGAATGTAACTTTTTGTCAAACACAGACCTGGTGTAAAGTGGAGCTAATACATTTTACTACAAGCAGTGATGAATACTTACTTTTTTGAAAAAGTTGCTTATGTCCATTTTGCATCCGTTAACGTTCTTGTTTTGCAGTGCTGTGTGCTAATGTGCTTCGTACACCTGCAGGACCGCAAGAAAGGTCGCAGAGAAAATGCGGACTGGATTTTGAGTGATGTGGGCATTTTCTATATGAACAAGTCCAAGGACCCCAAGCAAGGTCGCAGAGAAAATGCGGACTGGATTTTGAGTGATGTGGGCATTTTCTATATGAACAAGTCTAAGGACCGCAAGCAAGGTCGAAGAGAAAATGCAGACTGGATTTTGAGTGATGTGGGCATTTTCTATATGAACAAGTCGAAGGACCGCAAGCAAAGTCGCAGAGAAAATGCGGACTGGATTTTGAGTGATGTGGGCATTTTCTATATGAACAAGTCCAAGGACCGCAAGCAAGGTCGCAGAGAAAATGCGGACTGGATTTTGAGTGATGTGGGCATTTTTCTATATGAACAAGTGGAATGGATTGGATACCGACGCACTAAAGAGGCTCTCTACCTTACGCTATGAAGTGAGGGGAAACTGAGTGAATAATGACAGGTTATATGATTATTTATTTAAACTCATATTCGGGCCACTTTATAATAACTATGTCGGCATGTATTTGTAAAAAAAAAATATATATATATATATTTTTTTTACACCAAATTATTTAGGGGGGCTTAAGAATATTTTAGGGGGGCTTGAGCCCCCCTAAAATAGGCCTAACAACGCCAATGTTAAACGGTATACCTTTTTATACATTGCCTTGTGGTGTTTGGGGTGCTTGGACGGCACTACCACAGTCAAAATGTAGGCAAAATAATAATAGCATATGTTTTTTAGGATAACTGTCTATGAAGCAACACTCACAAATAGGTTAATGCCAAATAAGGCGAAATTGATCAACACAAAAGTTATTACCTTTCAATTCACAAATGATCACTCTGGAAAGGGGGGCAAAAAAGCTCACATTCCTGCTGTGATTGGGCAGCCAAAAGATCGACCTGGCGATTAAATTTCGTTACGTGATTGGCCACAGAAAAATGGACTCAGCCCGGTCATAGGTTTAGTAAAGATAGGCTGTGCCTGGTGCGCATAGGGGCGAGGCAAAAAGTCCACATGTGAGCTGGGATTGAAAGAAGTAGCTGGGCTTTCGTTTGGAGGAAGTATGAAGGAAGGCAAGATTGTTTTATAAATATCTCCGCCACCCCTCTATGGTATGATTTCAAATGTGCAGGACTAATGCAGATCCCAAATACACAACGCAGGCACAAATAGGTAGGAAAAGTTAGTTTTGCATAATAGGGACATAAAATGCTGGGGGGGGGGGGGGGGCCTCAACTGGGGCTAAAAAGATTTCTGACGCCCTCCCCTACTTAGTCCCACTTCAATTAATACCTTTCAAAATACCATAATTTATGTCACCACATGACATGACACGGCTGGAGAAATACTATACAGAAACACACTTGTGCACGACTGGCCATTGAATCACCTCAACAATGTACAAAAGGGGCTATTTTTCGGCACAGTTAAAAAACAATAAACCCACATCAATAAATAAACATATCGTACGTGGTCAAAATAAAAATATTCATAAAAAAATATACATATTAAACGTGAAAAAATAAGGAAATTCAATATTTGAACTCACAATTTGTAGCACCCATCTCGTAGTTGGTTGATTCGAGTGGAAGTTTCGGGCAAACCATTTCACCGTCCAGACAGCTTAGCTAGCTTCCGGGGTCGGCCGACCTCTTCTCACAAGATCTAGTTTCTTTTTTAAATGGCCTTGCAAATATATGTATGTCACCTAATCAACGTTTTACTCTCCTCCTGTGTGGGTTAAAAAAGTGAGTAACGGTGATTTCTCTGCTTAGCGCCGGTATCACTTCCTGCTTTTGTAAATCACAACTTGGGAGTGACAAGCGAGTATCCAATGACAGCAATGTTTAATGTAAAGCTACCTAGATGGGTTACTGTCAACAACTGTCTATTAACTGAATGTCCTCTGATTGTTTTCTCCATTCCCAGCCGCCGCTAATGTTGATTCAGACAGCGCTGGCAACAAGCTAGCTGAATTCTGATTGGATAAAAGCTCTAACATAAAATCAAGCAACACATAGAGAATATGATGAATACTTTAATATATACCTGTATATGGAAAGTAAATTCAAAATCTAATCAACTTTTATTAGTTTATGATCATGATTTATGTTAGGCCAGCAGAGAAAGCCTTGCTGGCCCTGACAGGAAACCACTGCAATTCTGTGATTTTATATTTGCAGTTCTATTTTTGTTCACTTTTCAAAACATTTTGAATCTACTTGGAACAGACACACATTTCCTAGAACCACAAACTCATTCTCTGAAACAAGTATGAGTTGTTGACTGGCAGTCGAGATGTGTTGCCATGCAGAGAGGGGTTATGTAAAGTTTAGAGTGGTCAAACTGCTCGAAGCAGAGAAACATGTGTGTGGCTTAGTAAGGGCACTTTGGTCATGTCCTTTCAAAATCCTTTTGTCTGACTACATTAAAGCTTCAACACACGACTCAATGTAAGGCAATACAGTATTTGGACAGTCAAAAGAGGTTAGCAGTTATCTATTTGTCCAATTGACATGGAAGTATCCCAATCTTATGAAATTATTCAATATAAAAGTACACTTTTAGCCAACTACGGCCTGTACTACAAATAAAGTTTAAGGTATCCAGGATCTAGTTTTTGGGCTTTCATCTTTTTACCTACAATGTACCCAAAGTACAGCATGGTGGGACAGGGGTTAGTACGTGTGCCTCACAATACGGAGGTCCTGGGTTCAATCCTGAGCTCGGGATCTTTCTGTGTGGAGTTTGCATGTTCTCACCGTGACTGCGTGTCCTCCCACCTCCAAAGACATGCACCTGGTGATAGGTTGATTGGCAACCTATCGGGACGGCGTGGCGCAGTTGGGAGAGTGGCCGTGCCAGCAACCTGAGGGTTCCTGGTTCGATCCCCACCTTCTACCAACCTAGTCATGTTTGTTGTGTCCTTGAGCAAGACACTTCACCCTTGCTCCTGATGTGTCGTGGTAAGGGCCTTGCATGGCAGCTCCCGCCATCAGTGTGTGAATGTGTGTGTGAATGTGGAAATAGTGTCAAAGCGCTTTGAGTACCCGGAGGGTAGAAAAGTGCTATACAAGTATAACCCATTTACCATTTACCATAACACTAAATTGGCCCTAGTGTGTGAATGTGAGTGTGAATGTTGTCTGTCTATCTGTGTTGGCCCTGCGATGAGGTGGCAATTTGTCCAGGGTGTACCCCGCCTTCCGCCCATGTGCACCCAGCACCCCCCACAACTCCAAAAGGGAAAAGAGGTAGAAAATGGATGGATGGACCCAAAGTGAACCGACACACACCATTAACTGGCATTAAAACAAGATTTTACAGCATCCAGATACTTACAGTGAGGACTATGTCGTAAAAATGTAAACTATATACACATACATTTAGAATACCATGAAGAAGACATTTGAATTTTAGGAGTTCAATTTAGACTATGGGCCTGATCTACAAAAAGATAGCGTTTTTGTTTAAGCAAAACTGATCCATACAGTAAGCTTTTGCACCGAAGATTGCTTCTGTTAAATGAGCAAAATAGTAAGCACAGTCCAATTTAGCTCATTTTAAAGGCAAGTGCCAACTGACACTTCCACGTTGCAATGGCTATGTTCACTGTAGAGAGAAGTAGGCAGTTAGTGCAAAGACAGACGACAGAGAGGGAAAGTCATCCGTGCATGTGAAAACAATCTTGGACTGACAGCCACAAAAATATTGGATTCATATCACCTATCTAGCAGTTAAATATTTAACGTGCTGGATGGCTTAAGGGCTGATTTGGGCCAATTTATATTTCCTATGGAAAAACATGTTGCATTTTTATGCACCTGGATCATTCCAATGCACCAATGCCGTTAGTTTTGCCGTCTCCCCGGGAGTGGGTTGTTTCACTGCAGCCAAACTAGACAGTCATTGGATACATGTTCCGCTTTGTCCCAACCATCGGATGTTCAGCGTCTCTGGAAGTGTATGGACACTGGGCTTGGCCTCGGCTGGCCTGGATGCTGGGCTGATGATTGCATGATCTGTCTGAGGCTGAATGTGGGAATGTGAATGATAAAACACTAAATTTTAACAATATATGAACGTCTCTCCTCTTTTACGTCTCAGAACCCCTCCTGACGATCTACATGTATTGTCAGATGCTCAAATGTAAAGGTGCATCATATTTGCTTCCCAGCATCTGTTACATTTGCATGGTCAATTTTTCTACGTACCATATCATTCCCACATCCTTTATGTAAAAAAATTCTGCACCATTCCCATCATGCCGCACACTCAAACCCAAAATGGCTAACTGCAACTGTAGGTCTCACCCTGCTATCTTTCACACCCGTCAGGTAGCTTGCTGACAGCAAAACAACCTGAGTGTTTTTCAAAGTGTTGATTACAAATAGCTGCACAAGAAACACTGAGGTCCATTTCCACTGCTATGATCTTACATTCAGTGAAAGTGTGTCATTGCGTCTGCTAAAGTACAACATGTTAAAATTGTTTGTCTGCTTTTCACTCTCTTGCTTAAAATTCACTGGCAGTAATCAATAAATCAATCAATCAATGTTTATTTATATAGCCCTAAATCACAAGTGTCTCAAAGGGCTGCACAAGCCACAACGACATCCGCGGTACAAAGCCCACATAAGGACAAGGAAAACTCACCCCAGTGGGACGTCGATGTGAATGACTATGAGAAACCTTGGAGAGGACCGCATATGTGGGCAACCCCCCCCCCCAGGTAAGACCGAAAGCAATGGATGTTGAGTGGGTCTGACATAATATTGTGAAAGTCCAGTCCATAGTGGATCTAACAGAATAGTGAGAGTCCAGTCCATAGTGGGGCCAGCAGGAAACCATCCCGAGCGGAGACGGGTCAGCAGCGCAGAGATGTCCCCAACCGATGCACAGGCGAGCGGTCCACCCCGGGTCCCGACTCTGGACAGCCAGCACTTCATCCATGGCCACCGGACCTGTGTCCCCCCCCCCCCCCCCCCCCCGCCACAAGGGGGGGAGGGGGCGAGAAAGGTACCCCGCCCCGTTAAGTAGCCTGCATACAGCCTACCTTGTCATGATCCCTTGCGCAGGTCATGGCTTTATTTATGTTTAATAGCTTTTTTCCTAAGTTTTAGTCTGTTTCTGGGCTCTACCCTCGTTCCTTTCGTTTCCTTTTGGTTGCCATGGACTTGCCATTCTCCACACCTGCCCTTGTTTAATAGATTTTGGTTAGTCACTCCCCTTTATGTTTCTCAGTTGCCTATCACAAGTTGCTGGGTCAATGCTCGCTTTTCGACACATTTACGTTTAGTCTTGTTTTCACCACATTTAAGTGTTTTCCTTGGAATAGTCTTTCTCGCTGTTCGCCCTTGGCAACTATTTTGGTTTTTGGCTCCACGCTTTATTAGCGTCTGAGAGTTTTTGTATTTGTGTCCTGTCTTGAATAATTAAAAGAGACTGCTACCTGCACGTTGCTCCTGCTTGTCCTTCTGCATCCAAAAGAACACAACCATCGCAGCCATGCGTTCAAAATGTAACATACCTGGGCCCCCCCTGAAAATGAGTTGCTCCAGCAGCAGCCCCGTGGTTCCGGCATGAGCATGGAACGACTGTAAACATGGACATAAACATTTTTTTTTTATTTTAAAGAAAAAGTATTGCGGAAGATTGACAACACCACCAGCTGTAATGACACAGGTGATGATTAAGGTTTGCAAATCTTTTTTAAAAGTGTTTGATGTTATTCTGCTGCTTCACCAACTGTTAGCTTACTATTAGTAAAGTTATAGTACAAAGAAAGTGAATGATACCAAAATGTATTTCTATCTTTCACTTTATTTTATTTTAAAGGTAATGTTGCAAATCTTTTTCTTTTTTCAAATCTTGTTTTTGGTTGTTTCCATAATAAGACACACATTTCTCTTGATAGTTACAATCCAAACAAGCTTGGATAATAACAATTTTTCCCATTAAATGTTTCATATGTATAGTCAGTGCTTTTTGTCTGCTTACAGAATTTGAAAGTTGAGATGCTGTATAAATTAAAAAAAACACTTTGTTTTTGCACATCCATCACTCATCTTGGGTATAAATGCTGGATATTCTTAAATCTTACATCCGTCCCTGGCTGAAGCTAACTAATACTCACTATACTAGCAGTGGCGACTACTGACTGTCTTGAAAAACGTTCTTCCATTTTTGTTTCTACTTATGGTGTACGATTATATAGTTGCCTGCAAAACCGGAGGAAAAAAATGTCAACTGGATTTTCAGTGACGTTCTCTCTGAACAAGTGGAATCATTCCACATCCCAATCAAGGGCTCTCCACCTCACA